>NC_048447.1:11798044-11835544 GCF_004353265.1 Vitis riparia | reverse complement strand
GAGATAGAAAACTGATTTTAGAACCTGTGCTCTGATACCAAATGATGCAAACCTCAATCGACACGATTTGAGATCCTACAAACAGTATTGGAATAATGTCTAAGAAAGCTAAAATACAGATTTTTGATAGAACCCTGACCCAACATTTATAAGTGAAATGCGAACCAAAAGTATAAGTAACAGACCTTGACCCAATGATTACAATGGAATCACGAACCGAAGGTATAAGGTTTGAACGCCACAAGAAAGAATCCTTGATAAGTTCACAGTTTTGAAGAACCAAAAGAAGAGCAAAGCCTCACATTTTCTGATTTTTTATTCAATTAAAATTATCTCTCATTACAATGAGTGCGTGCTATTTATATGTCATGAAAAAAACTTACTAAATATTAAAACCCTAAACTAAAAAAGGTACTAAATATTAAAACCCTAAATAAAGGTTGATTTGGTATGAAATTAGCAGATCCAAAATAGGAAAATAGCTAAAAAAACGTTCTAAATAATAAAAACCTAAAATTAAGGTAGATTTGGCTTGAATTTAGAAGCTCTAGAATAGGAAATAACTGATATGAAGCTGGAAAGTCAATCAGACATTAATCCATGCCATAAATCACACCCAATCAAGTCAGATTAGCCCTCAATAGCTTGGATTAAATTTATTACACCTTCATCTTCTTTTTGGCTAAACTTGGAATGTCCTACGTTAGAATCAGCCCAAATTTCTTGAATTAGCCCATTAAGTGCTTCTTTGATCTTCTTAGATCTTGCTTTAGTAATAGGCCCAACTGGAACATGCAATGGATCCTTGAATGCTTGTTGATTCTCATCATTTTTGGTCATAGTTTTTATTTCTAATTTTTAGAAACAAAAGAAAATAGAAAATAGTTTTTAAAAGAGAAGTAAGAGTTGTTTTTACTAGTTTTTAAAAACAAAGGAAAAACATAAAGAAATTTAAAGAAAAAAAATCATAAAAAGACAAATAAAATCGTATATGATATATTTCTTTCTCTCTCTATGGAAATTGAAAATCTTCAAATATGATATTCCTTTGAATTATTTATATAAAATTGTATATGATACTTTTCCCAACCACTCCACCCACTCTCTCTGTCTTTTGCCCATACCACTCACCTAGGAGACTCATACCCCTTCTCCAATGGCAATTTTTCGGGTAATTCGGGTCACCCGCCCCGTCCCATCCCGCCCCTATTGGGACGGGTATGGGAATATCCTATTCGGATATAGAACGGGTTTGGGGAATATATAAAAACCCGAATTAGGTTCAAGGCGGGGATGGGTTTTGCAGTTTCTGCTCCGCCCCATATGTGAATTATCAATTTACCCTTATGTCATTACAAAATACCCAAAAAGTCCTCCATATATAATCATTTCTTCCTCAAGTTTTAGGGTTATTTCGCTAGTGAGATAGTCAGAAGGCTTTCGCTCTCAGAGGGCTTTCGTTCTCATTTCTTCCTATTTTCTCATTTCTTTCTAAATTGCTCAAGGTTCTTTTGCTCGTAAGAGGCCTTTCGTTTTCTCATTTCTTCCTAAATTGCTCAGGGTTCTTTTGCTAGTAAGAGGGATTTTGTTTTCTCATTTCTTCCCGTTTTCTCATTTATTCCTAAATTGCTTCTTCCCGTTTCACCCTAAAAACACAATTTTTGCTCTAAAAACCAAACTACCAAATTCGTAGACAACAAATTATTAGGGTTTCTATGGATTCCTCATTTCCAAGTAAGAAAACCCTAAGTTTTGAGGCTTTGTTAGAAATGTCTTGTTTTTCATATTTTTTTGGTTTTGGTTTATGGATTTGAGATTTTTTGGGTTATTTATTTGTAATCTGTGCATTTTGTTCTCGTATGTGCAGTTTGCAATTTTGTTGTACAACAAATGCTTGATTAAATGTGTTTACGATAACCCAAATAACGTGTATTGAAAATACATTTGGGACGGGGATGAGATTATCAGCTCTTTTGTAAACGGGCATGGGGAACACCAACTCGCCCCGCCTCGGGTTTGGGACGGGGATGGGAAAATATATATATATATAACCGAGACGGAAATGAGGTAGTGGTGGCCCGTCCTATACCCGTCTCGTTGCCATCTCTACTTCTCATTTCTTCTCTCTCATCTCTCTTCTTTTTTTTTTTTCTTTTCTTTTCCCATTTTTTTGTTTTTCTTGTTGCTCTTCTTCTTCTTCTTTTTCCACATTGTCCCACAACCTTCTCTCCCTCCCTTTTTCTCCCATTCTTTTTGCTCACATTTCTACTCTTCCTCTTTTTTTTTCCAAAAAAATCTATCACTCCTTACCGCCGCTGATAGGACCACCAACCAATCACCTTCAGTGAGCCATTGCCGACAACCCCCTTCTCTTCTCTCACTTTCTCATCTCACTCATTTTCCGTTTTTATTATTCATTTTATTTTATTTTATTTTATTTTATTTTATTTTTCTTCTTTCTTTCTTTCTTCCTTTAACTCCATTGTCGACCACTCGCCGCCAGCTAACAATTTGAGGTCTTTGGATTAGGCTAATTGCATATTGTTTACCTTATTTGGACTTACTGCTCATTGTTTATTGATTATTTATTTGGGCTTATTGGATTGGGCTTGAGACCTTATTTCTTTTGGCCTTGTATATTATTAATGTGTACTTGTTAAATAATATGAAACTTGAGCTCATTTGTTGTGGATAAAATTTGTTGGATTGGATGATAATTGATATGAGTTTTATCCATTTGAAATATGAAATTGGGGCATGAGACAATTGTGGTATATTTTGGATGTTATTTCAAGTTTACATATTAAATTGGGCTCAATTATGTTGAATTATGGGATATTGAATTTAGGCCTAATGGAATTTGTTTTAATTATCAAATTTTTGGGTTCAGTTGATTGTGCTTGTATTTTGGTTATTAATTTGAAATTTTTTTGTTAAGACCTATAACATGTGAGATATTTCTATTGAGTTATATTTGCTAATTTAGACTCATTTTGATAGACGAAATTTATTAGACTAATTTGAAGTTTGAATTTGGATTTGAATATTTGTTTGGGATTTTGTACATTTTTGGATATTTATGACACGTGGAGTATGAAATTTTATGGAAGAAAGTGAGACTCAAAAAGCTGTAGGAAGACATTGAGCTTGTTGTAAGCTTGTTGGGGTATCCATTTTATTTCCCGCTTTTATTTGGTTTATTTTTATTAATTTTTATAAATATTTGTTTGTGTATAATTACTCATTGTGTATATAATTTAATATCAAACAAATCATAAATTTTGTTTAAATAAGAGGAACAATTCAGTAAACATGTTTTAATAAAATAATAGTTCATAAAATATTCTTTTTAATAAAAATAAGTTTTCAAAATGTTTTTAGGAAAATCTAGAAAATTGTTTTTAATAATAATTGTTTGACAATTTTTAAATAAATTCTATTTCCTTAATTAGATATGATTAAAAGTAATTTTTATAGATAAGGGTCTTAAATAATTTTTTTAATAAGAATGAAATTTGCAAATCGAAATTGTAGAAATCATTTTTTAATAAAATTGGGTTGAAAATATTTTCATAAACAAAGTTTGTAAAGAAATTAATTCATTTTGTAAATAAAGTTGTAAAAATTCATTCATTTTTTAATAAAAACAAATAAAAATAATTTTTGTTGTCAAATTGAAATTTTGTAATAAATTATTTGGATAAGATAAATGTATACAACTTTCTTGAAAAGAAAAATTAAAAACAAATAAAGATGAATAAAATCATTTATTGAAAATAAATGGAAACTTTTTTTTTTTTTGTAAATAATTAAATTGAAATCATCAATTCAAAATTGTTTTAATAAAATCCTTTGAAATTAAAAAAAAAATATTTTTTTTAAATATCTTTTTTTAATCCGTTCAATCAATCAATTTGCATAATTCTCTTGTCATTTATTTTGTGTATTCTTGTAATTATATTTCATCATTATTTTTGTATATATTGATTTTCATTATGACTTGTAAATACTCATTTATGTGATTATTATTTTTTTTGTATCCATAATTAATTAATTAATTTTCACAATTCCCTTGATTCATTTAGTAGAGACCATATGTATACGGGCTTAGAAGAGTGTTACAGCTCACCACTGTACCTTCCCAATAGGTAACCTAACCCACGGATCCAAACTCGGTTTTTCACAAACCTGTTTTTCCTTCAGGAGTCACACTTAGGGTTTTTCTTTCTTATTTTGTTTTTTCCTTTAAAAATAAAACAAAAATAAGTGGTGACTCCAAGTCTTTTTTAAAAATCATATTTTTCACCAAATAAAAAGCAAATCTCATTGTTGAGTGAGGATGTACATGAAAAATGCGGGTCATAGTGTTATATTCATCAACAAGTATGATAATTTAAAAAATAAATCAATTTGAAAATCAAATGGTAACCAATTAATACAAAATATTTATAGATAAAAATTGTTTCACAAAGACTCTATTATTTCCTCTTTTTTACACATAATTATTATGAAATCAAGGTTTGGTTAATCTCGATTTTGATGATAACAAAATAAAGTTTAGAACTAATGATTACATTTCAAGTGTGATTAGGCAAGACGATTTCCAAAGTGGCAATCACAAAGACAAATCAAGCCAAGGAGAAATCATAAAGAAGAAGACCACCTCAAAGAGAAGTGTTTTTCAAGACCCAAGCTTCATAAGATCTCTTTGTAAGGTTGTTGGTGCACTAGGATTTTCATGCTTTACATTTTTTACTTATGCTCTAAAATCATCCCAGATTTATTTTGTTTTAAATATTTTAAAATTTGATGATTTCATGTTTTCAACTAAAACCTTGTGTCAAATGTTTTTCAAACTTGTTTAAAAGGTTTTAAATTGAAAAAGTTGGTTGTTGAGCCAAAAATGACTTAACTGGTTGAACCAAATGAGGAATCGATCGACCCCTAGCTCAACCGATCTAGGAGCAGGTCGACCCCCAATTCAACCGGTCAATGGTGTGAACAGTAACTGATCGACCCCCAACTCAACCGGTCGAGGGGTGCAAAAAACCTTATCTCTCTTCTAGAATGGTTGTTCAACCTGATGAGGAACTGGTCGAGGTCCAACGGTCACCTGCCAAGCATTAAATGCTAACGGCTAGTCAACTGATCGACCCCCAACTCGACTGATAGAACCCCTAATGGCTAGTTTGGCTTTTATCCTCTATAAAAAGGCTCCAAATCTTCATTGTTTATGAGTTCAACCTTCCCAAACCTTTCTTGAATATATTTGAGCCTTGGAAGAGTGTTTTAAGTACACCATTGTTCTAAAACTTGCATATCATTAGTGCATCATTCAATCCTAGTTTTCTAGTATCATTTAAGCTTAAATTTTAGTACTAGGATATTGTGAGATCAATTATTTGTATATCTTTGAGATGAAGATTCTCAAGTGTGGGGTATCACTTGAGAGGTTGTTCAAGAGTGGGGTATCCCTTGAGGATTGTAAAAGGTGCTTGGAGCCAAAAGTCAAAAAATGTGGATTGGAACTATAATCCAATTGTATTGATTGAAGGCTTGGTTTGGAAGCTTTGAATTAGTGGAACCTCAAGCTTGGGATTGAAACTAGAGGAGAGTGGATATAGGTCGGGTTGCGTTGAACCACTATAAAATCTTGTATTTGCATTCTCTATTCCCTACTCTTTTACTTTATATGCAATTATCTTTATATTGTTTTGTTTATATACTTGCATATAATTATCTCTTGCATTCACATAGCTTAATTTTGCAAAAAAATAGCATCACCCTAATTACTGTCCCCCTTTAGGGTGATTACCATAGGTTGGATTAGCCCAATTTTTCTAACAATTATAATATTACTATTTACATTTTTACTAAAAACTATTTATTTGTAAATTATAAAATTATTTTCATTTTTTAATTAAACATCAATTAAATTCAATTAATATATTTAATATTATGCAAATTGAATTTATAATATTTTACAAAAATCAAAATAAAAAATTATTTTTAAAAAACAATATGCCAAATATCCGTATTTTTGTAAAATACTTAAAAAGAAAAAAAAAAGAAGAGAAACTCTATTTTCTTTTTTAAAACTTAAAAACAGTTTTTTTTTAAAACAAACATTACAAAACATGGTCACTCGGGTCTTGAGGCCTCTATCAACATGTTTTGTTTGTTTTGTTTCCTTTATTGCCCAATTTTTGTGTAAGCTCTAAATAATGCCTCTTTCAATCCTTTCCAATTGCTCTGTTCGTGCACTTTTTTTTTATGTTGCCATGTAGGCAACAGTATAGTTCTTGATCCCCCAATCAGAGAAAACTAAAAAATTATACATAATTCTTTGCTCCACTACTAATGCATTACATCAATATCTGTCATTAATTAACTCTACCACACAAATTTCATGCAGCAATTGCCATGATTTTTGTTCACTAAGATCACATACCAACCCCTGCACATGCATACACAACATGAATGCATTCGCTTTCATTGAGAGAATGGTTTCACACATTTGAATGTGGCAACATTGGGAAGCATCTTCAGTGTTTCATTGCTTCAATAAAGGTTTTGAAATTCTTGTAAGAAGATCCGCCTTCGCTTACACTCTTTCTAGCCATTTCCTTCAACTTCTCTGCATTTGCTTTTATACCATCATCAGAGACCAACTTTTCAATCTTCATCTTAATCTCATGCCTCGATATGAGTCCATTTTCATCTGGGTTCAACCCCAAGCCCACCTTCCATTTGTCGCATATGTAATTCTGGTCAAGGAATTGATCTCCAACGTAGGGCCAGCATAGGAAGGGGACTCCCATGCTTATGCTGTCCATGGTTGAGTTCCAACCACAATGGGAAAAGAAACATGCAACAGAAGGGTGAGCTAAAACCTCTTCTTGGGGTGCCCACGAAACAATCTTTCCATGGTCAGCTACTCTCTCAATGAAACCATCAGGGTATTCAGCAGCTGATCCATCGGTGAAGTCTGATCGGACAACCCATAAAAATGGCCGCCCTACAAGTTCAATGCCAAGTGCTAATTCATTGAATTGGTGCTGGGTTAAGATTGTGAAGCTGCCAAAGGCAACATAAATGACCGAGCCAGCAGGTTGTTTATCGAGCCAGCCTATGCAAGTTGAATCCTCAGGCCAAAAGTTTGCAGCATAATGACCCGGATCACTACTTGCAAGTAACGGGCCAATTGGTAATAAGTTAGGAATCAAGTCACAAGCAGATGAGTCAAGTTCGTAAACACAGTTGCAAAGAAGCCACTTGGAAGAATCCATAATTTGAATAGATGTGAGATAAATTCGGAAAACCAACTCTTGTATCTTTAGATCAATTGGCCACTTCCAGGGCAAGCTGTTCCTGCTGAAGACTGGAATACCCTTCGACACGCAGATCAACTCATCATTCAGAGGAGATCCTGCAGAGATAGTTGAATCGTTTCTATCAAAACCAAGAAATTTCTTAGACAACAAATTAATTTTAGAAATATGATATAAATTAACAAGTTGAAGCCTTAATACCATCAGTACTATTTACGATTCCGGCCTCAATTAGTTTTGGAATATGAAGTGCCAAAGCCCAGATTCCTGCTCCCATAGGACAAAAAGGGACCCCTTCGATTCCCATCTTCTCTGCCACCTCCATTGGCCACCGCTCAAGTGTTATGTCAGCAATAACACAAGTGATCTGCTCATCATCATTCGAGCGGTTGACTTTCTCAATTAAATCCTTCAAATGACCCGGCATGACTCTTGAAATACTTTCTGTTAACTTGAGTATGTTTTTCCGATCGTCCCCTGGATCCAGACCATCTGGGATAGAGGCTAGCCCTATCCCACTCCGAGCCTCAGCCTCATGTGGGAGTGCAGCCAGCAGTTTAGTATGTATGAAGTCAGAATTCACAAAGGTGACCTTGATCCCATGATCAGAAATCCGGTGTGCAAGCTTCATAAGAGGAGCAACATGTCCTTGCGCTGGGAGCGGAATAATCAGCACATGAGGTCGCCTGCCCATGGTCCTTGCTAACTTGCCAACACTTCCACCCTTCTCTTTGTTCTGATCCCAAGCTTCACTAGTACTGATACTGTTTTTTTAGCCTGAGCCCTCCATGGAACTGTATTTATGAATTTTATACCTATTGCCCTCCTAATTGAGGTGCAAAACTTTTGTCCCTTTCAAAAAACAAAGGGAATATGAAGTCCTCGCTAGCTTTTTCAACAATGAAAACTAGTGGAAGTTCACCGACACTAGAGATGGAAAACCCTCGTCTCAGAAATGCAAGGAAAGGAAAGACCGTCCGCCCACACATAAGCTTCCACAGCTTCACAAAACATAGCCCTACCTGCTGCATTATTGGCCTTAGAAACCAGCCGCCAGACCAGCCCAACACGTGGTTTTGAAAAAAATACTTCCCTGAGCTGGAACCCATATATGGGCAAGCCCAACAAAGTCCATCTCTGACTTATGAATTTATTTTATTATCTCAAAGCTATGGGTTTGTGGGTCTGGCCCACACTTACTGTGGTGTAATCTCCTAAGTGGTTAATTTGTCTTTATAGTGTCTTCTATGGCTCTGGAAGCATATTTAAGAATTTCATTTAATTGGCTGCGTTTCATCTCACAGTTTTATATGACTGTTAACGTTTAAGACAAATACGTATCACTGTTGTGACTAAGCTTCTCAGGCAGTTTTTTCTTCTTTTCTAGTGTTGCTGATGCATCAAGATATATATCTTTTGTTTTATATGATGAGGAAGTCATCATCACGTTTTTCCTTTGTCTTTTACATACAAACTCTTATGTAGCTTGAATCTCGTCTTTTGTATCATCAGCTGTATTTGTCTGTTTCTGTTATTAACAAGCCTGCATTGATGTTGCTGAGCCCTCCCTTCTACTTTATTTGTGTATTTCATACATTATCTTATGTAGCTCTCCATTGCCCATTATCAAAAGTCTCATTAAAATATCATTTTTGCTCTCATACCAAGTTTGAAATCCAAAAAAAGATTCAAAGAGAAAAAGATCGAGAAAAAAAAAATTAGGATTTCTTATTATAAATTCTCTTAAAAATAACTCTAACACCATTAGAATTTAAATAAACCTAATAAAAAAAATAAATACTATTTTACTCTTACTTCTAAAAAGAAAAAAAATAATTTTAATGTTGTAACTAAATATATAATAACTAAATAGTATATAATTCTAATATACTAACTAAATATATTAGTAACTTCTAACACCTTTTACCATTGGATGTTGTGGACGGGTCATTTTAAATAATATTTCTTTGATGTGATGATGAGTTTGATATTTTAGTAAAATATAGTCAAGACTTATTTTGGTTCTTTGATAATAAACTAACATTTGGTGATATTCCAAATGCAAGATTTGAGTGTATTATTTTTTGCTATGAGTATTTTAAATTATGGTTAGATCTTAGAGGTCTTTTTCATAAGTATAATTGATCATAATATTATTGTAAGACATTTGATAAAACCTAATACATAATACTTAATGATTTAAGATGAGTTTAAGTTAAATTATATTTAAGTCATTAAATTAATGGAGCAAATGTCTTCAAATTATTTTTAATTTTAAGTTACAATATTTATTATGATTAATAATTTATGTGATAATTAGGTCTTTAAGATAATTTATCTAATAAATTTCTTTTACTTAGATAATCTTATGAGGAGCAAACCTTGGCATTCACTTTCAACCTTTTACAAAGCTTTACTTTCTTGATTTTCCAAGGGTGCTATCGTTGAAATATGACGGTTTTGGAGGCTATGTTATTGAATGTCTCAAAACCATATTGGATTAGTTTCACTATCAGTTAGAACCCTTGGGTTAGAGCCCATTTGACCATATTATTATGTACTTATTTTTAGAAATTGTCTTGAAGTTAAAAAAAAAATATAGTTTTTATTTTCTAAAAACAATGGTGTTTAGCAACTTTGTTTTTAAAAACACTTTTAAAAAAATAAAAAACAAAAATTTGTTTGGATATTTTTTTTAATATTCTGATTTTATAAAAAAAAAAATCATAGACTTAATGTATATAATATTAATTAAATTTAATTCATGCCTTGGTAAAAATAAAAATAATTTTGTACTTAGAAATAAATCATATACATATATAGTTTTTAGTAAAATAGGAGTAGTAATAATATTATAGTAAAAGTATAAGTTATATTTTTTGGTAACAAAATATACTATTTTAGTATATGTTATAAAATTATGGACATTAATATTTTCATAAAAGTATAATTGATTTTTTTTTCAAAATAAATAATTTGTTTTTAGATTATTTGTTAAATATGGGTCATTATTTGAATTTCAAATTATTTTTAAAAGTTACTAAACTTATTAATAAATTAAATGGAATAAGACTTGGTTGATTTGAAGTCTATTTGTCTGGTGAAAAAAATAGAAGGAAATATGATTTTATGAAGAAAAGAAAAATGAGTTATTATGAATTAATTTTTGTCCATCTAATTCTTGTATTAATTGAATCGTTATTTGCGTTTTAAACTATTTTTATAAATTGTTGGACTCGTTGATAAATCCAATACATCAAGTTTTACTTGATTTGAAGTTTATTTGCCTACTAAATAGATTTGAAAAAAATATAATTATATGTCAAAAAAATAAAAATAAAACTTAGGAAAGTTATTCAAAATTGGATTAGCTTCTAGTTCCAAGATTTTCTAATATTATTGGTTTTTTTAGTCTTGAATTATTTTTAAAAATTTTAAAACACAAAAATGTTTTAAAATTACATGGTCAAACAAACTATTAGGCCCAATTTGACTTTGTGATTTAAAAATAGATAACTATTTTAAAAAATTCATAGTAATGTTTTGGTCATTGTTTTTATTTCCAATTTTTAGAAACAAAAGAAAATAGAGAATAGTTTTAAAAAGAGAAGTAGAATATGTTTTTACTAGTTTTTAAAAACAAAGTAAAAACATAAAGATATTTTTAAAAAAATCATAAAAAAACAAATAAAATTATATATGATATCTTTCTTTCTCTCTCTATGGAATCTGAAAATCTTCAAATATGGTATTTCTTTGAATTATTTATATAAAATTGTATATGATACTTTTACCAACCATTCCACCCACTCTTTCTCTCTTGCCCATACCCCTCACCTGCCCCACATCATTCTCTTCCTCCCTTTTTCTCCCATTCTTTTTGCTCACATTTCTACTCTTCCTTTACTTTTCCCTTCCTTTTTTTTTCTTTTTTTTTTTTTTTGTTTTCCAAAAATCTATCACTCCTCACCACCGTCGGTAGGACCACCAACCAATCACCGTCGGTGAGCCATTGCCGGCAACTCCTTTCCCTTCTCTCACTTTCTTATCTCACCCATTTTCCCTTTTATTATTCATTTTGTTTTGTTTTCCTTTTTCTTTTCTTTTTTCTTCTCTCTTTCTTTCTCTCTTTAACTCCACTATCAACCACCCGCCGCCAGCTAACAATTCCAACAACTCATAGATTCTTCAAAAAAAAAAAATTGTGTAAGCCCATTTATGCATTTCTTTATTTTATTTTTCTTATTATTGTCATTTTTTTTTATTTGTGAGATTTGAATTATTGAATCAATATGAAATTTGGGCTTTGTTAATTAATATAAAATTTAGGTTGTGGATATATTGCATTTGTTGGTTAATTTAAGATATTTGAATTAGGCCAGTTGCATATTGTTTACCTTATTTGGACTTGCGGCCCATTGCTTATTGGTTATTTATTTGGGCTTATTGGATTGGGCTTGAGACCTTATTTCCTTTGGTCTTGTATATTATTAATGTGGGTGTGGACCCCGCATTTCGGCTCATGCGTTTCCCACTCGATGGCGAAACTCGTTTTTTATTTTATTTGATGAAAATTCGATTTTTAGAAAAAAGACTTGGAGTCGCCACTTATTTTTGTTTTATTTTTAAAGGGAAAAACAAAATAAGAAAAAAAAAACCCTAAGTGTGACTCCTGAAGAAAAAAACGGGTCTGTGAAAAACCGAGTCTAGGTTCGGGGGTCAGGTTACTCATTAGGAAGGTACGGTGGTGAGCCGTAGCACCCCTCTAAGCCCGTATATGTACGACCTTTACTAAACGAATTGAGGAAATTGTGGCAATTAATTAATTAATTATGGATACCAAGAAAAATAATCAATATACAAGTCATGGTGAAAATTAATATGCACAAAAACGATGATGAAATCTAATTACAAGAATACACAAAATAAATAATAAGAGGATTATGCAAAATGATTTATTGAATTAAATAAATAAAAGATATTTAAAAAAAAGGTTTTAAAGAAGTTTCAAATGATTCTATTAAAATGATTTTGAATTAGTGATTTCCATTTATTTACTTAAAAAAAAAAGAATTAATTTATTTTCTCAATTTCAGTTGTGTTCAATTTTAAAAAAAAAAAAAAAGCTATTTACACTGATTGTATCAAAAGAATTTATTACAAAATTTCAATTTGGGTACAAAAATTATTTTTACTTGCTTTTACTAGAAGATAATGAATGTTTACAATTTTATTTACAAAAGTATTTAGATTCATTTCATTTAAAAGAGTGATTTTTATAAATTATTTAAAATGACATAACTTTATTTACAAAAGAATTTTTTATTAAAAGAAAAAAATAAAAATAAAATAAATAAATAAATCATCTATTTCTAAAATGACTTTTAATCCAATTTTAATTAAGTAAAAAGAATTCATTAAAAAAACATTTTTTGGATGATTTTATTAAAAATTAATTTTTGGGACAACTTTATTTACAAAACAATATTTGGAAAATTTTGTTAAACAAATAAATTTTTGGACAAATATTATTTAAAAACAAAATTTCAAATTCCATTAAAAACATTTCTTTTGGTATTTTCTAAATGCATTTTTTTGGATTTTTATAAATAAAAAATGAAATAAAATAAAATAAAAACTTTCTTTTATTAAAAATAATATTTTAAAATTGTTGTTTTATTAAAACACATCTGTTGACTTCCTCTTCTCATTTAGACAAAATTTCTAGTTTGTTTGATGTTCAATTCTGTACACACTCAATAAATACATGCGAACGAATATTTGTACAAACTAATAAAAATAAAACCAAATAAAAAGTAAGAAATAAAATATGTACCCAAATAAACTTACGATAAGTTCCACGTGTCATCAATTCGTACTCAGCCAACAAGATTGTAGAGTGGGTCCATGCAAAAAACAAAAATGGCACAGATGTAAATATCCAGAGATGTATAAAATCCCAAACAAATATTCAAACCCAAATTCCAATTTCAAATTAGTCCCATAAATTTCATCAATTAAAATGAGCCCAAATTACTATAGGTCTTAACCTAGAACATCCAAATTAATAACAAAAAAATACAAACACAATCAACCAAACCTAAAATTGGATAAATTAAAATAAATTCTACTAGACCTAAATTTAATATTCCATAATCTAGGTCTAATTTAATATGCTCCACAATTGTCCCATGCCCAAATTAAATAATTCAAATTAGCCAAGCCCATATCAAATATTCAAATAATCTAACAAATGTCACCCACATTATGGGCCCCAAAATTTACATCAATTAACAAGCCTACATAAAAGAAATATACATGGTCAAGGAAAATAATATTTCAAACCCAATCCAATAAATCCAAACGAATAACAAATTGACAATAGACCCGACTCCAAATAAATAATATGCAATTGATATAGTTCAAATATCCTAAATTAATCCCACAAACCCGAATTAACCAATTTCAAATTAATCTATCAATAATAAATTAACCCAAATTTCATATTAATTAACAAAGCTCAAACATAATACCCACAATCAAACATAAATACACAAATCCAATTTCAACAATAATTATTATTAACATCAAATAAAAAAAAATAGTAATAATAATAATAATAATAATACACGGGAAATAAATAATAAATAAAAAAAAGAAATGGAAAAGGAAAAAATTTTGGGGCCGTATGGGAATCAGGAAGGGGATGAAAAATGAAAAATAAAAAAAATAAAAATAAAAAAATAAAAATGGAAGAGGAGATAGGAAGATGGGTCGGCTGGGAATTAGGGGATGAAGAAAAAAAAAAGAAAAAGAAAAAAAAAATGGGGGGTCGGCCCTTCTCAGGAAAATGGGAGGAGAAAAACTAAAAAAATAAGAAAAGAAAAAAATGGAGAATGGAGGGGAAGGGGGAAAAATAGGAGCTGGCCGTGGAAAGGAAAAGAGGAATGGAGGAAGAAATAAATAAATCGGTCGGCTCTTTCTATCTCCAGGAAAAGTAACAGCAAAAAGGAAAAAAAAATGAGGAACCTCCTCTAATGGGGGGCCGGCCAAAGGGTAGAAGAAGGAGAGTGGGAGGGGTTCGCCGTGTGGGGGGCAAGGGGAGATAGAGGGCTGAAAAAAATGGCCCGCCCGAAAACCCACCTGTGTAGAGATGAAAAAAGATAAATAAATGAGGGAGAGGGGAGAAGGATGGGGGCCCGCGGTATGGGAGTGAGAGAAGAAAGATGAATGGAGAAGAAAAGGGGGGAAAATTTTGAGGGGAAAAAAAAAGGTGAGGTAGCCGGCCAAAGGAATTGGAGAGAGAAGAATGGGTGGGTGAGAGTAGGTGGAGGAAAAAAAGGAAGAGAGAGGAGAGAGAAAAATAAAAAATAAAAATAAAATAAAATAATAAATAAAAATATAAAAATATAATATAATATAATATAATAATAATAATAATAACAAGTAAAATTAATAAGTAAAATAAAATAAAATAAAATAATAAAATAATAATAAAAATTAAAAATTAAAGGGTGAGTGGGCCTAATATAACACATGTAATCGGGATTTAAAATTGGACTCAAAATTAATGTAAAGATAAAATTAGGACAAATTTTGGGGTCTACAGTGGGCTTGTTAAATAATATGAAACTTGAGCTCATTTGTTGTGGATAAAATTTGTTGGATTGGGTGATAATTGATATGAGTTTTATCCATTTCAAATATTTAATTTAGGCATGAGACAATTATGGTATATTTTGGATATTATTTCGAGTTTACATATTAAATTGGGCTCAATTATTTTAGATTATGGGATATTAAATTTAGGTCTAATGGAATTTGTTTTAATTATCAAATTTTTGGGCTTAGTTGATTGTGCTTGTATTTTGGTTATTAATTTGAAAATTTTTTGCTAAGAATATAACATATGAGATATTTCCATTGGGTTATATTTACTAATTTGGGCTCATTTTGATTGATGAAATTTATTGGACTAATTTGAAGTCTAAATTTAGGTTTGAATATTTGTTTGGGATTTTGTAAATTTCTGGATATTTATATTTGGGCCATTTTTGTTTTTGCATAGGCCCATTCTTCAATTATGTTGGCTGAGTATAGATTTATGACATGTGGAGTATGGAATTTTATGAAAGAAAATGAGACCCAAAAAGTTATAGGAAGACATTGAGCATGTTGGAAATTTGTTTGGGTACACGTTTTATTTTCCATTTTTATTTGATTTATTTTATGAGCTTCTGTAAATATTTGTTTGTATATACTTACTCATTGTGTACATAATTAAATATCGAAAAAAACAAAAAAAATTATTTAAATAAGATGAACAATTCAATAAACATGTTTTAATAAAACAATAGTTCATAAAATATTTCTTTTAATAAAAATAATTTTTCAAATTTTATTTAGGAAAATTTAGAAAATTGTTTTTGATAAAATTTAAAAAAAAAAAATTGTTTTTTATAATAATTGTCTAAAAATTGTTTTGTAAATAAAGTTATCCCAAAAGTTAATTTTTAATAAAATTGTCCAAAATTTTTTTTTAAATAAATTATATTTCCTTAATTAGATAGGATTAAAAGTGTTTTTTATAGATAAAAGTCTTAAATAATTTTTTTTAATAAGAATGAAATTTGCAAATCTAAGTTGTAGAAATCATTTTTTTTTTTAATAAAATTGGGTTGAAAATATTTTCATAAACAAAGTTTGTAAAGAAATTAATTCCTTTTGTAAATAAAGTTGTAAAAAATCATTCATTTTTTAATAAAAGCAAATAAAAATAATTTTTGTTGCCAAATTGAAATTTTATAATAAATTGTTTTGATAAGATAAATGTATACAACTTTCTTGAAAAGAAAAATTGAAAACAAATAAAGTTGAATAAAATCATTTATTGAAAATGAATAGAAACTTTTTTTTTAAATAATTAAATTGAAATCATTAATTCCAAAATTGTTTTAATAAAATCCTTTGAATATTTAAAAAAAATTATTTTTTAAATATCCTTTTTTTAATCCATTCAATAAATCAATAAATCAATTTGTATAATTTTCTTGTCATTTATTTTGTATATTTTTGTAATTAGATTTCATCATTATTTTTGTATATATTGATTTTCACTATGACTTATAAATACTCATTTATGTGATTATTTTTTTGGTATCCATAATTAATTGTCACAATTCCCTTGATTCGTTAGGAGAGACCGCGTGTATATAAGCTTAGAGGAGTGTTACAGCTCACTATCGTACTTTCCAAATAGGTAACCTGACCCCCAAACCCAGACTCGATTTTTTACAAACCTATTTTCCTTCAGAAGTCGTACTTAAGGTTTTTTTTTTTTTTCTTATTATGTTTTTCCCTTTAAAAATAAAATAAAAATAATTGACAACTCCAAGTCTTTTCTAAAAATCATATTTTTCACCAAATGAAAAGCAAATCTCATCGTTGAGTGAGGATGCATATGAAAAATGCGGGTCCACAATGTTATATTCATCAACAAGTATGATAATTTAAAAAATTAATTAATTTGAAACTCAAATGGTAACCAATTAATACAAATATTTATAGATGAAAATTGTTTCACAAATACTCTATTATTTCTTTTTTTTTAACACATAATTATATTTTTTAAAAATTTATCATTTGATAAATGAATTTCAAATCAAACAACACTTTGTATTAAATTTATTAATGAGTTTAATAATTTTTAAAAATAATTTAAAACTACAAAAATCGATATAATCACTATAAAAAATAATAGACTAAAACTGATGCATAATGAGTTATGACTTTCCTTTTTCTCTTACAAACACAATTTTATTTTTTATTTTTTTTTTTGGCCAATTAAATGCATTCTAAATTGAGATATAATTAATAATGTAAATTCTTTAATGAATTTTCTAATTTTTCAAAATAATTATAAATTCAAAAGATCGATCTAATTAATTGCATATTAAATCAAAGCACCATAGAATACTCCGTTCAAAATTAAGTACTAAACATGTGCATGTAATGAAAACTTTGCTCATTCACATCTTAAACAGGTTAAACTTTATTTGTTTTGGAATTTATATATATATTTTTTAATTTTGGGATAATATTGCTATTTATATTTTTACTAAAAACTATTTATTTGTAATTATAAAATTATTTTCATTTTTAATTACACATCAATTAAATTCAATTAATATAATTAATGTTATGCAAATTGAATTTATAATATTTTACAAAAATCAAAATAAAAAATTATTTAAAAAAAAAAATCTGCCAAATATCCATATTTTTGTAAAATACTTAAGAAAGAAAAGAAAAAAAAAACTCTATTTTCTTTTTTTAAACTTAAAAACAGTTTTTTTTAAAACAAACATTACAAAACAGGGTCTCTCGGCGGGTCTTGAGGCCTCTATCAACATGTTTTGTTTCTTTTGTTTCTTTTGTTGCCCAATTTCTGTGTAAGCTCTAAATAATGCCTCTTTCAATCCTTTCCAATTGCTCTGTTCCTGCACTTTTTTTATATGTTGCCATGTAGACAACAGTATAGTTCTTGATCCCCCAATCAGAGAAAACTCAAAAATTATACATAATTCTTTGCTCCACTACTAATGCATTACATCAATATCTGTCATTAATTAACTCTACCACAAATTTTATGCAGCAATTGCCATGATTTTTGTACACTAAGATCACATACCAACCCCTGCACATGCATACACAACATGAATGCATTCGCTTTTATTGAGAGAATGGTTTCACACATTTGAATGTGGCAACATTGGGAAGCATCTTCAGTGTGTCATTGCTTCAATAAAGGTTTTGAAATTTTTGTAAGAAGATCCGCCTTCGCTTACACTCTTTCTAGCCATTTCCTTCAACTTCTCTGCATTTGCTTTTATACCATCATCAGAGACCAACTTTTCAATCTTCATCTTAATCTCATGCCTTGATATGAATCCCTTTTCATCTGGGTTCAACCCCAAGCCCACCTTCCATTTGTCGCATATGTAACTCTGGTTATGAAATTGATCTGCGAAGTAGGGCCAACATAGGAAGGGAACTCCCATGCTTATGCTGTCCATGGTTGAGTTCCAACCACAATGGGAAAAGAAACATGCAACAGAAGGATGAGCTAAAACCTCTTCTTGGGGTGCCCATGATACAATCTTTCCATGGTCAGCTACTCTCTCAGTGAAACCATCAGGGTATTCAGCAACTGATCCATCGGTGAAGTCTGATCGGACAACCCATAAAAATGGCCGGCCTACAAGTTCGAGACCAAGTGCTAGTTCATTGAATTGGCGCTGGTTGAAGATTGCTAAGCTGCCAAAGGCAACATAAATGACTGAGCCAGCAGGTTGTTTATCGAGCCAGCCTATGCAGGTCGAATCCTCAGGCCAAAAGTTTCCAGCATAATGACCCAGATGATGACTTGCAAGTAATGGACCTATTGATAATATGTTAGGAATCAACTCACAGGCAGATGAGTCAAGTTCGTAAACAGAGTTGCTGAGAAGCCACCTGGAAAAATCCATTTTTTGAATAATTATGAGAAGAGTTCGGAAAATGGTCTCTTGTATCTTTGGGTCAATTGGGCAGCACCAGGGCAATCTGTTGCTGCTAAAGACTGGATATCCTTTGACAGGCAGATCAACTCGTCATTCAGAGGAGATCCTGCAGAGATATTTGAATTATTTCCATCAAAACAAAGAAATTTCTCAATACTTCCCTGGTATCAACAACAAATTAATTTTAGAAAAAGTTGAAGCCTTAATACCGTCAGTGCTATGTATGATTCTTGCCTCAATTAGCTTGGGAATGTGAAGTGCCAAAGCCAAGATTTCTGGTCCAGAAGGAAAAAAGGGACCCCCAGGATTCCCAAGTTCTCTGCCACCTCCATTGCCCACCACCCAAGTGTTATGTCAGCAACAACACAAATGATCTGCCCATCATCATTCGAGCGGTTAACTTTCTCAATCAAATCCTTCAAATGGCTCGGCATGACTCTTGAAATGCTTTCTGTTAACTTGGGTAGATCTTTCCGATCGTCCCCTGGATCCAGACCATCTGGGATAGAGGCTAGCCCTATCCCACTCCGAGCCTCAGCCTCATGTGGGAGTGCAGCCAGCAGTTTTGCATGTATGAAGTCAGAGTTAACAAAGGTGACCTTGATCCCATGATCAGAAATCCGGTGTGCAAGCTTCATAAGAGGAGCAACATGTCCTTGCGCTGGGAGCGGAATAATCAGCACATGAGGTCGCCTGCCCATGGTCCTTGCTAACTTGCCAACACTTCCACCCTTCTCTTTGTTCTGATCCCAAGCTTCACTAGTACTGATACTGTTTTATTAGCCTGAGCCCTCCATGGAACTGTATTTATGAATTTTATACCTATTGCCCTCCTAATCGAGGTGCAAAACTTTTTTCCCTTTCAAAAAACAAAGGGAATATGAAGTCCTCGCTAGCTTTTTTAACAATGACAACTAGTGGAAGTTCACCGACACTAGAGATGGAAAACCCTCGTCTCAGAAATGCAAGGAAAGGGAAGACCATGAAGAATTTGAAGACCATGATGTTGCTGAGCCCTCCCTTCCACTTTATTTATGTATTTCATACATTATCTAGAAGCTAAAGTCTTACAAATAAGTAAAAATCCATTTCTCTTTTAAATTTCACAATTTGAAGACAGTTGTTGGGCATAGTTTTCAAATAAGTAAAAATCCTTGCAATATTCTCAGGGAATTAGAATTAGAGTAGAATTTCACTTTCCCATTCTTTCCCTTTCAATTTATCTCACACTCGTTATTACTTCACCCCAAAGTTTAAAGTCGTGGAGGCCCATGCTTCCATGGATGGGATGATGATGCTATTTATGAGAGTCAGAGCGAGAGGAAAACCATGCCTAAAAATAAGGCGGGTGTTATGTTCCATGTTTCCATCCGTGGAGAGGGATTTAATAGGATGCAGCTGTATTTCAGCCGCCACTCTTCAGGGTATAAATTCATCAACAACCCAAAACCTAACTTTCCCTATAAATTTTAAAGCAATTCAACGAACACCACCCATCTTGGACCCCCCACCACCCCACCCCCCCCACGCCTTCTTCATGCTTGGACGGTTGGACCATCCAATCATGCTTCACAACCAAATACTTTTATTTTTAATTTCATAAAATTTATGATGTCCTATCACTCCATCAGTATCACAATATTAATTTATCCTGTACAAATTAATAAAATTCTCAAATTTATTTTTACTTTTTTAACTAATAAGATATTAAAAATATTATTCCACATTATCTCAAAATTATTTTTATTTCATACATTATCTCATATCCTTTGTCACTTATCTTGATATTTTGTCTTTATAAAGTGTCTTCTATGGCTCTCCATTGCCACTTATCAAAAGTCTCATTAAAAGATCATTTTTGCTTTGATACCAAATTGAAATCCAAAAAAAGATTCAAAAAGAAAAAGATTGAGAGAAAGACAAAATTTAGGATTTCTTATTATGAATTCTTTTAAAAATAACTCCAACATCATTAGAATTTAAATAAACCTAATAAAATAAAATAAAGACTATTTTACTCTTACTTGTAAAAAGAAAGAAAATAATTTTAATATAGTAATTAAGTATAAGAACTAAATAGTATATAATTCTAATATACTAACTAAAGAAATTAATAACTTCTAACATATTTTACGATTGGATATTGTAGATGGGCCTTTTAAATAATATTTCTTTGATGCGATGATGGGTTTGATATTTTAGTAAAGTTGGACTTATTTTGGTTCTTTGATTATGAACTAATATTTGGTGATACTACAAATGCAATATTTGAGTGTATTAATTTTTGCTATGATTATTTTAAATTATGGTTACATCTTAGAGGTTTTTTTCATAAGTATAATTGATTATAAATATAATTATAATATTATTGTAAAACATTTTATAAAACCTAATACATAATATTTAATGATTTAAGATGAGTTTAAGTTAAATTATATTTAAATCATTAAATTAATTAAGCAAATGTCTTCAAATTATTTTTAATTTTAAGTTATATAATATTTATTATGGTTAATAATTTATGTAATTAGGTCGTTAAGATAATTTATCTAATAAATTTCTTTTACTTAGATAATCTTATGAGGAGCAAACCTTGGCATTCACTCTCAACCTTTTACAAAGCTTTACTTCCTTGATTTTCTAAGGGTGCTATCGTTGAAACATGATGGTTTTGGAGGCTATGTTGTTGAATATCCTAAAATTGTGTTGGATTAGTTTCACCATCACTTAGAACTCTTGGGTTAGAGCCCATTTGATCATATTATTTTGTACTTATTGTTAGAATAATTAGGTTAATCCAAACTAATGTAGTCACCCTAGTGAGGGGGTGAATAGAGTGATGGTCTCATTTTACAAATTTAAATTATATGAATGTAAGAGACAATTATAATAAAATATATAAAAAAATAATATAAAAACAATTGCATATAAAATAAAAAAGTAGGGAAGAGAGAATGTAAACACAAGATTTTTATAGTGGTTCAACGTAACCTGCCCTACATCCACTCTCCTTTAGCTTTAATCCCAAGCTTGAGGTTCCATTAATTCAAGGTTTCCAAATCAAGCCTTCAAACAATACAATTGGATTATGGTTTCAATCCACTATCTTGGACTTTTGGCTCCAAGCACCCTTTACAATCTCCAAGAGATATCTCACTCTTGAACAACCTCTCAATTGATACCCCACACTTGAGAATCCCTAAGTGATACCTCACACTTAGATTCTTTATCTCAAAAAATTACAAAAGATAAGAAATAATCTTACAAAATCCTAGTACAAAACTTTAGGCTCAAATGTACAAGAAAAACTAAGATTGAAAGGTGTACTAATGATATGTAAGTTTTAGAACAATGGTGCACTTAAAAATACTCTTCTAAGGCTTAAATATATTTAAGAAAGGTTTAGGAAGGTTAAGTTCTTGAAACAATGAAGATTTGAGTTTTTTTATACAAGAAAAAAGCCAAATTAGCCATTGGGGGGTTCATTCGGTCGAGCTCTGATTCAATCGGTTCACTAGCCGTTAGCATTTAATGCATGACAGGTAATCGTTGGACCTTGACCACCCCTTGACCAGACCTTGACTGGTTGAATAAGCATTGTGGAAGAAAGAGAAGGTTTTTGCACCCTTCAACCGGTTAAGCATAAAAGGTCGACTGGTTTCTCATCTGGTTCAACTAGTTGAGTCGTTTTTGGCTCAACAACCATCATTTTGAACTTAAAACCTTTTAAATAAGTTTAGATAACATTTGACACAAGGTTTTAATTGAAAACATGAAATCATCCGAAGAGAGAAACTCATGGAAAATATAGAATGAATGAAACTAAGAGATCAAGACACATCAAAAGAATGATGAACAATGAATCCCAGAAGAAGATTGAAAACCTCTCACAATCTAACCCAGTTTCTTTTAGGTGTGGTAAGGTAGACCATTATAAGAAAGATCGTAAGGTTAAGAAGAAAATTAATAACTTAAACATTTTAGAAGACTTAAAAGACATGCTTCGTAAAGTAATGTTAAACTCCTTAGAATTTGAATCAAGGACTGGTTCAGATAATGAAAATGATATTAATCAACTTCTAGACATTGATGAAGACAATTCGAGTCAAACATCTAGTGATCTGGAAGAGTGCATTAAAGGCGGTTGTGATTGCCATCCTAAGACTATAAATGTCATAAGCCAAGAACAAGAATTGGCTTTGAATGTTTTAAGAAATATAAAAGATGAAACTGTTAAGCAAGAACTTTATGAAGTCTTTAAGAAATCCGTCCATAAACCATAAATTGAGAAGACAGTGAGTCCTTATAATCTAAATGAAATCTTAACAAGATTTAATCAAAATTCTCCTAAAGATATAATCATTAAGGATCTTCAAGAAGAAATAAGACAATATAAGAAAGAAATTCAGGATTTAAGACAATTCACAAGTTTAGGTTTAATAGACCTCCAAGACCAGATCAACAAGATTGTTGTTAACCAATGAAACTTTGAAGAGGTTCCAGAATCGTCACAAGTCAATGAAGAAGTGACAGATTCATACTTAAATACTGTTAGCAAGGTTATTTTCCAAAAGTGGGAAGTCTACCTAACTATAGTAATCAAGGATAAGTTTGTCCTTAATTCCATCACTTTGATTGATTTAGTAGCAGCTCTAAATTGCCTCCAAGAAGGTCTAGTACCAACCCAGTTTTATAGGAAAACTAAGCAAATGCTTTCAAGAGCAAATGGTACAAGACTATGATTGATTACAAGTTGTCAAATGCACATATTTGTAATCAGGACATTTGAATTAAGAAAACCTTCATTCTAGTTAGAGACTTGAAGGGAAAAGTTCTTCTAGGAGTACCATTTTTAAACTCTATCAATCCTATTAGAGTAGATAACCAAGGTTTAAGAACAACACCCTTAAATAAGGAAATTCTCGTTGAATTCACTGATCCACCTTGTAAGATTGAAGAACAATTGAAAGAAGAAAACTCAAGATGTAGTAGAAATATTTAAGAATAAGATTGTTGGAAAAGTTTTCTCTAACAATCCTAATATGTTCTAAAACAAGAAGTAGCATGAGGTTGAGTTACCTTATGAACCAGATTTTAGTGACAAAAATATTCCCACTAAAGCCAAACTTATCCAAATGAATAAGGAATTATTAAGATATTGTGAAAAAGAGATTTAGGATCTTCTTGATAAGAAATTGATAAGGAAGTCTAAGTCCCCTTGGAGTTGTTCAACCTTCTATGTTCAGAAACGAGCTGAATTAGAAAGAGGAACACCTAGACTAGTAATTAACTATAAGACTCTTAATGATGCATTAAGATGGATTAGGTATTTTATTCCAAATAAAAATTACCTTCTTCAAAGGTTAGTTAAGTCCAAGATATTCTCTAAGTTTGATATGAAATCAGGATTTTGGCAAATCCAGATTGCTAAGAAAGATAAGTATAAGACAACCTTTGTGGTACCCTTTAGACATTAGGAATATAAATACACCCAAGAATATATATACTTCAATATTGGGTAAAGGGAGAGAAAAAAAAAAAGATATCATATGCAATTTTATTTGTTTTTTATGATTTTTTTTTTCTTAAATTTCTCAATGTTTTTTCCTTTATTTTTAAAAACTAGTATAAACAACTTCTATTTGTCTTTTAAAAACTATTCTCTATTTTCTTTTGTTTCTAAAAATTGGAAATAAAAAACTATGAACAAAATAGTACTATGAATTTTAAAAATAGTTATTTATTTTTAAATCATAGAGTCAAATAGGGTCTAATAGTTTGTTTGACCATGTGATTTGAAAACATTTTTGTGTTTTCAAATCGAACTACACTTATTTAGTAAAATTTATTAATTCTTAAAAATAATTCAAAACTCAAAAACCAATAATATGAGAAAATATTTGAACTAAAAACTAATCCAATTTTGAATAACTTTCCTATATTTTTTTCTTTGACATATAATTATATTTTTTTTCAAATTTGTTCAATAGGCAAATAAACTTCAAATCAAGTAAGACTTGATGTGTTGGATTCATCAACGAGTCTAGTAATTTTTAAAAATAGTTTAAAACTCAAATGATTTAATTAATACAAGAATCATAGGGACAAAAATTGATTCATAATAACTCTTTTTTTCTTTTCTGCATAAAATCATATTTCTTTCTATTTTTTTTCACCAGGAAAATAGACTTCAAATCAAGAAAAACTTATTTCATTTAATTTATTAATAAGTTTAGTAATTTTTAAAAATAATTGGAAATTCAAATAGTGACCCATATTTAAAAAAAAAAATAATCTAAAAACAAATTATTTATGTTGAAAAAAAAATCAATTATGCTTTTATGAAAATATTAATGTCCATATTTTTATAACATATACTAAAGTAGTACATTCTGTTATGAAAAAATATAACGTATAATTTTACTATAATATTATTACTATTCATATTTTATTAAAAACTATATATATTATTTCTAAGTACAAAATTATTTTTATTTTTACCAAGGCTTGAATTAAATTTAATTAATATTATATACATTAAGTCTATGATTTTTTTTTTTATAAAATCAGAATATTAAAAAAAATTATCCAAACAATGTTTTTTTTTTAAGTGTTTTTAAAAACAAAGTTGCTAAACACCATTGTTTTTAGAAAATGAAAATTATTATTTTTTTTTCACTTCAAAACAATTTCTAAAATATAAGTGTAGAACCAAGGTTTGATTAATCTCGATTTTGATAATAACAAAATAAGGTTTGGAACTAATAATTATATTTCAAGTTTGATTAAGCACGAAGATTTCCAAAATAGTAATCACAAGACAAAATATAGAATGTTTCCTTAAAAATCTTGATTAGTTCATCAGTCTCTACTTTAAAACTAATTTATTCATTTATAGCATTAATTCTCCTAAACGACGGTTGAGGTGTCTCTGGGATAATTAAGTTATCTTTTACTTTTTGACTTATCTTTTCTATTAAATCTTGGTTAACAAAAGAATTTTCTTGAAATATTTTAGAGAACTCAAATGGCTTAAATAAAGGCTTAGTATTTTTATTGACAAAAGATGTTTTAATGTGCTCTTGTGTTTCAATGAGCTCCTCAACCATGTTGAGTTGATCCCCTAGAGTTTTGAGAAACATATTAGTATAGTTGTTTTGTTGCATCATTTCTTATTGTCTACTGCACTAGCAGTTCCTTTATCTCTTGTTTTAGTCTTAAAAAGTGAAGCTCTTATTTTTGTACCATTAACATTCTTGTCTATCTTAGCTTCTAGAGGATGAATGGATTCTATAACAGTGTCGTCACTAGTTTTCCATATCATAGTTTTTGTGGATATATTGTTGATACTCCTATATATATATAAATTTCAAATCAAACTATACTTGATACATAAAAATTATTAATTTTTAAAAGTAATTTAAAACTCAAAAATCAATTTAGTTGGTATTAGAAAGTCATGAAATGTAATAACACTAAAAAGTAATAGATAAAAATTTATTTTGAATGAATTGACCAATTTCTTTTTTGCATATAATGATATTTTTGTAAAATTTTTCACTAAGCAAGTAAACTCCAAATTAAGAAAGACTTAATGCGTAGTAATTTTTTAATGAGTTATTAATGATTCCAATTTAGATTTATTAATGAGTCTAGTAACTTTTTAAAATAATTTGAAACTCAAATAATGATCAAATTAATACAAAAAAAATTATAGATAAAAATTGGTCTAAAATTGCTCTTGTTGTTTTTCTATGTAGAACATATATATATATATATATATATATATATATATACATTTACTAAATGAAGCAAAACTTTACGAGTTATGTTCATCAACAAGTATGATAATTTTAAAAAAAAAATTAATTTGAAACTCAAATAGTAACCGATTAATACAAAAAATTATGGATAAAAATTGTTCCACAAAGATTCTATTATTTCTTTTTTTGCACATAATTATATTTTTAAAACTTTTATCATTTGGTAAATGAATTTCAAATCAAGCAACAATTTGTATTAAATTTATTAATGAGTTTAATAATTTTTAAAAATAATTTAAAACTACAAAAATCTATATAATCACTACAAAAAATAATAGATCAAAATTGATATATTATGAGTTATGACTTTACTTTTTCTCTTATAAACACAATTATATTTTTTTTATTTTTTTTTGCTAGTTAATTACATTCTAAATTGAGATATAATTAATAATGTAAATTATTTAATGAATTTTCTAATTTTCAAAATAATTATGAATTCAAACGATCGATCTAATTAATTGCATATTAAATCAAAGCACCATACAATACTTCGTTCATAATCGAGTACTAAACATGTGCATGTAATCAAAACTTTGCTCATTCACATGTTAAACAAGTTAAACAAGTTAAACTTTATTTGTTTTTGAATTTATATATATATATAATTTGTGATTCTAGGATAATATTACTATTTATATTTTTACTAAAAACTATTTATTTGTAATTATAAAATTATTTTCATTTTTACTTACACATCAATTAAATTCAATTAATATAATTAATATTATGCAAATTAAATTTATAATATTTTACAAATATCAAAATAAAAAATTATTTTTAAAAAACAATCTGCCAAATATCTGCATTTTTGTAAAATACTAAAAAAAAATCTATTTTCTTTTTTAAAACTTAAAACAGTTTCTTTAAAAACAAACATTACAAAACATGGTCACTCGGGTCTTGAGGCCTCTATCAACATGTTTTGTTTGTTTTGTTTCTTTTGTTGCCCAATTTTTGTGTAAGCTCTAAATAATGCCTCTTTCAATCCTTTCCAATTGCTCTGTTCCTGCACTTTTTTTATATGTTGCCATGTAGACAACAGTATAGTTCTTGATGGGGAATCAGAGAAAACTCAAAAATTATACATAATTCTTTGCTCCACTACTAATGCATTCTATCAATATCTGTCATTAATTAACTCTACCACACAAATTTTATGCAGCAATTGCCATGATTTTGTTCACTAAGATCACATACCAACCCCTGCACATGCATACACAACATGAATGCATTCGCTTTTATTGAGAGAATGGTTTCACACATTTGAATGTGGCAACATTGGGAAGCATCTTCAGTGTTTCATTGCTTCAATAAAGGTTTTGAAATTCTTGTAAGAAGATCCGCCTTCGCATACACTCTTTCTAGCCATTTCCTTCAACTTCTCTGCATTTGCTTTTATACCATCATCAGAGACCAACTTTTCAATCTTCATCTTAATCTCATGCCTTGATATCAATCCATTTTCATCTGGGTTCAACCCCAAGCCGACCTTCCATTTGTCGCATATGTAACTCTGGTTATGGAATTGATCTGCCAAGTAGGGCCAGCATAGGAAGGGGACTCCCATGCCCACGCCGTCCATGGTTGAGTTCCATCCACAATGGGATAAGAAACATGCTACAGAAGGGTGAGCTAACACCTTTTCTTGGGTGCCCATGAAACAATCTTTCCATGGTCCGCTACTCTCTCTATGAAGCCATCTGGGTATTCAGCAGTGGATCCTCCGGTGAAGTCTGATCGGACAACCCATAAAAATGGCCGGCCTACAAGTTCGAGACCAAGTGCTAGTCCATTGAATTGGTGCTGGTTGAAGATTGTTGTGCTACCAAAGGTAACATAAATGACTGAGCCAGCAGGTTGTTTATAAAGCCAGTTTATCCAGGTTCAATCCTCAGGCCAAAAGCTTCCACCATAATCACCGTGATGATTACTTGCAAGTAACGGGCCTATCGGTAATATGTTAGGAATCAAGTCACAAGCAGATGAGTCAAGTTCGTAAACCGAGTTGCAAAGAAGCCACTTGGAAAAATTCATAGCTTGGATGCATCTCTGAGAAAGTCTGAAACAGATCTCTTGTCCCTTTGGATCATCTGAGCAGCTTCAGGGCAATCTGTTGCTTCTCAAGACTGGGAGATCCTGCAGAGATATTCGAGTTACTTGCATCAAAACCAAGAAATTTCTCTACTTCCCCAAGTTTTTTATTTTTTAATTTTCAAGGGCTATTAGGTTTATTCTCGTACTTGTTTTCAATTACTTGACATCTTATTGTTTCCCTGATTAGGTATATATCAAAAAGAAATGAATTATAGAAACATGATATAGACAAGTTGAAGAATTAATACCATCAGTACTATGCACGATTCTGGCCTCAATTAGCTTTGGAATGTGGAGTGCCAAAGCCAAGCTTCGTGGTCCAAAAGGACACAATGCGGCCCCCTTGATTCCCATCTTCTCTGCAACCTCCAGTGCCCACCACCCAACTGTTGTGTCAGCAATAACACAAGTGATCCTCTCATCCTCTCATCATCGTTCAAGCTGTTAAGCTTCTCGATCCTTCAAATGACCCGGCATGACTCTCAATATACTTTGTCAACTTGAGCCGATCTTTCCTATCCTCCCCTGGATCCAGTCCATCTGGAATTGAGGCTAGCCCTATCCGACTCTGAGCCTTATCCTCATGTGACAATGCAGCCACCACTCGCATGTATGAAATCTGAGAAAACGAAGGTGACCTTGATCCCATGATCAGAAATCCGGTGTGCAAACTTCATAAGAGGAGCAGCATGTCCTTGTGCTGGGAATGGTATAATCAGCACATGAGGTCGCCTACCCATGGTAGTTGCCAACACTTCCACACGTTTGTTTGCTCTGATCCCAAGCTTCAGTACTTCTGATTCTGTTTATTAGCCCGAGCCCTCCATGGCGCTGTATTTATGAATTTTTACCTATTGCCCTCCTGATTGAGGCAAAAAATCACGGCAAAACTTTCTTCATCCTCGCTAGCTTTTTTAACAACGAAAACTAGCGGAAATTCACCAACACTAGAGATGGAAAACTCTCGCCTCAGAAATGCAAGGAAAGGGAAGACCATGAAGAATTTGAAGACCTTCACACTTGGATCAACCCTTGTTTTCTTCTTTCCTCTCCCTCTTTTCTCCTCACCTTTTCACTCTCAACCGTCTGCCCACACACATGCTTCCACAGCTTCACAAAACATAGCCCTAGCTTCTGCATTATGGACCTTAAAAACCAGGCACCAGACCAGCCCAACACTTGGTTTTTTAAAAACCACTTTCCTGAGCTGGAACCCATATATGGGCAAGCCCAACAAAGTTCATCTCTGATTTATGAATTTATTTTATTATCTCAAAGCTATAGGTTTGTGGCTCTGGCCTACACTTATTCTGGTGTAGTCTCCTATGTGGTTAATTTGTCTTTGTAGTGTCTTCTATGGCTCTCCATTGCACATGAAAGCATATTTAAGAATTTCAAATCTTACCAGCTAAACTTAATTGGCTGCATTTCATCTCAACAATTTGTTACTTCCATTCTTCATCTGCTAAATTTTAGCCAAGAGCTGCATTTTATTCCTAAAAGAAGTTTTAGATAAACACAAAAAAAAATGTTAAAAGTTCATCCCTTAACACCTTTTTACTCTTATTCATTCAGACTTAAAAAGTTTGCAACCCAATATAGATGATATAGATTATTTGTCCACCGTTACCTAAGAGCTTAAACTTTTAGGTCAATTGGTAGCCTAAGAGCTTATCATGACTTTACTTCCCCCTTCCTTTAAAAGAGTATATTTTGTTTGTTTTGTTGCCCCATTTTTGTGTAAGCTCTAGAGAATGCTGCTTCCGCTAACAGTATGTGTAAAACCAATACATTAGCTGTTACAAACACATCCTCTAAATTATGGAAATGCAGTCAGAACCAATACATAGCAGTTTCAAACACATCCCAAAATTTGAATCTAAATTATGGAAATGCAATCAGTGAAAACACCAATTATATGAAAGTGATGGTCTATTTGTTGCTTGGGATCTATTACATGAACCCATTTTTATCCTTCTACAACAAGAAATTGAACTCAAGAGCTCAACCAAACAGCTTTTATGGGAAAATTGTAAGTCCAAGATTATCACTACCAAGCATAGATCATTTCTTATTTCTCTATCATTATGTTCTCCTGTCAACCTTTCATAGTGGATTTCATTCACAGAATGGTTTTAACAGATATGGACCTAGTTACATGGAGGAACATCATCAATGTTTCACTGCTTCAATAAAGGCTTTGAAATTCTTGGAGGAGGATCCATCTTCACTCACACTTTCTCTAGCCATTTCCTTCAGCTTCAGTGCATTTGCTTTTATACCATCATCAGAAAGCAATTTTTCAATCTTGATCTTAATTTCGTGCCTTGATATGATTCCATTTCCATCTGGGTCTAATCCCAAACCAACCTTCCAGATATCGCATATGAAATTCCGGTTGCAGAATTGATCTGCAAACTGGGGCCAGCATAAAAAAGGAACTCCCATGCTTACACCTTCCATGGTCGAGTTCCATCCACAATGTGATAAGAAACATGCAACAGAAAGGTGAGCTAACACCTTTTCTTGGTCTGCCCATTCCACAATCTTTCCATACTCAGAAACTCTCTGCATGAACCCATCTGGGTATTCAACAGCTGATCCATTAGTAAAGTCTGATCGGACCACCCATAGAAATGGCCGGCCTACAAGTTCAATGCCAAGTGCTAGTTCATTGAATTGGTGCTGGCTTAAGATTGCTAAGCTGCCAAAGGCAACATAAATGACTGAGCCAGCAGGTTGTTTATCAAGCCACCTTAGGCAAGTTGAATCCTCAGCCCAAAAGTTTCCAGCAGAATGAGCAGGATGATTACTTGCAAGTAAAGGGCCAATGGGTAGTATGTCAGAAATCAAGTTACAGGCTGATGAGTGAAGTTCATAAAATGAGTTGCAAAGAAGCCAGTTTGAAAGTTTGACAGTTTGGCTGACTCTGAAAGCATATCCAAATACAACATGTCGGATCTTCGGGTCATCTGATAAGTTCCATGAAAGACCAGTGATGCTAAAAGCAGGGCTATCCTCAGCCAGATGGATCAACTCATTTTTCATAGGAGCTCCTACACAACACAGTAAGTTAATTATATCATAACCAAGAAATTTAAAGGAAAATATGAACTTACCATCAGTATCTATGATTCTGGCCTCAATAAGCTTTGGAATATGAAGTGCCAAAGCCAAGTCTCCTGGTCCACCAGGCCAAACTGCAGCTCTCTTGATTCCCATCTTCTCAGCAACCTCAAGTGCCCACCCAACTGTTGTATCAGCAATGACACATGTGATCTTCTCATCATCATTTGTTCGGTTAATCTTCTCAATCAAGTCCTTAACATGGCCAGGCATGACCGTTAAAATACTTTCTGTCAGCAAAACTGCATCATTTCGGTTTGCTCCTGGATTCAATCCATCAGGGACTGAGACTAGCTCAATTCGGCTCTGCTTTCCATCCTTGTCTGGCATTGAAGCCATAATTTTTGCATGTATGAACTCTGTGTTAACAAACGTTACCTTGATTCCATGATCAGAGACTTTGTGGGCCAACTTCATAAGAGGGGCAACATGTCCTTGTGCTGGGAATGGTACAACAAGCACATGAGGTCGCCTGCCCATGGTTGTTTCCTGCACTCCCTCACTTCTGTTGGCTACTTGGCTTTAATCCCAGAGCTGTATTTATATTAGAGACTCTGTTTATTGGCCTGAGACTGCGAGGTGGAGGAAGCTTTGGTTTTGTGTTCAAGTCCTTTTGGCAGTTACTTTAAGCATAATCTCCTACTAATTTTGTCTTTAGGAAATGTTTGGTGTGTGTATACATTGAACATGTAGGCAATTTTTTTATGAATTTCATACCTTATCAGCTAAAATTTTAGTTGCATTGCATCAATTATGTTGACATAAAAACTTAAGTATTTGTGTTGAAAACCCTAGTTTCCATCATTGTAAAATAGAAAAGAAGTTGGTGTTTGAAATTGTTTTTTTTTTTTTTTTTTTTTTTAGTGGTAGGGGAAGCTTTAATGTTATTTGTTCCCATAAAAAGTAGAGATAAAAATCGATTCACATAAAGAGGCATGTGAGGTTTTTGTGTGATTTAGCCAATGAATCATACCTACATTTACAGATGAAAAAGAATCATTTTACTATTTAATAAAATATATTACAAAAAACAAAGAAAACATATACGTACAATTATTGAACTAGAAACCTCTTATGTTTTTCTATACCTTGTATTTACACCGTAATCCATGACCCACTATTCCATTGATATTGCCAACTCTTTCTCATGCCTTTATTCACCATGTATGATGTTCACAAACCTAACTTCACCCCATCTTCATGACCTATAATATTTATAATATTATAAAATATTTTTAAAAAATTTCCTATTCAATGAGGATATTTATTTTACAAGAAAATACTGATACATAAAACACTCTACACAATATTCTTTATATATATATATACTAAATGTGAATTTGAAACACCGAACACTTCATCTTCTTTAATCTCAAGGGAATTCTGATACAGACCACAGGCTCTAGGTGTCATTGCATGAGCTTTGAGTAACAGAATGTGTCCCAGTGACGTATGATGGATCAAGTACAACATTAACTGAATTTTCTTGAGGCCCATGCAACATAATTAATTAATTGGTCATATGCAATTTTCTTAATTAAACTATTGTTACAATTATTGGATTCTATCAATACTTTTCTTTCATTTTTGCTGAGATGCTACAACTATATTTTTGTTGCCATGTGCTTCTAGATATCCACATTTTCAGTCCTTCAAGGTATCTTAGATTTTGTTCTCAAATGCTTCAACATAGGTTCTTGGGAATCCATCTCTAGTTTGCTTTGTCCTTTACATTGGGTCTTATGCAGCTAGCTTCTTTCTCTTATGGTGTGGTTTGTGCTCTTGGTTCCTTTTCCCTGTATTTATGTGTTAAGTAAATCAAACACAATTCAATTTCTTCTGACATTCATATTAAATATGATGTTCTGTGTCTGTAGTTTCCACAATATAATCAAGAACCATTTTCGAATTGTTCTTGTATACATACCCAATAAGTCTTTATCCGGTTCATGCTAGTTCAATATAATGTCGACAAACATCTCAGTATGTATAAAAAAAGTTTTTAACGTTATATATGTATGAGCTTCTCTTAATTGTATAAACGTGTTTTAAATCTATAAGGGCCCTTTATAGTCAATGTGGATAATATATATATATATATATATATATATACGGTTATGAACTGTTTGTTACAGTATATGATGATGGTTGCAGATAAGAAACCAAGTAGAAGAGGCAACCGGGTAGGATGATGAGGTGGGGCAGGGGTGGGGGCTGTTCTACCATAAAACTGGCTTTTTGAAGGTATTAAGAGACACCGCCCAAGCATGTGGTTTGGTTTTTCTCAGAAGTGAGGAAAATAAGTTAGAAGGTGCTTAGGGGATAAATCCATGCATACAGGATTATATTCCAACTGTCCAAATGTGTCAAAGAGATGTAGACAAATGAGAAAGATAGGAAAATGAAAGAAAAGTGCAAGATAGCAATCAAGAATCAAAGAACTAATCAAATTATTGGAAACAAACTATCAAGAATCAAAGGAACCAATCAAACTGCTGAAATGCCACCACCCTCAATCCAAGATTGAAGGCCTCAAAAAAGTACATGACTTTTTTTAATACCCCATAAAGCATCGATCTGAGGCCTGTCAACAGATAGCTTTTGTTATCTTTGTTTGTTTTCTCTGTTCCTTCATTTGCATATAGCATAATGAATGAATCAAAAATATGTAAATGCAATGAGTGAAAACTCAAAAGCTGTACAAGATTGAATGTTCAATTTTATACTGCATTGCATCCATATCTGCTATAAGCTTTCCTATAAACATGGTGGTTCATAGCTGACTCAGAAGTGCTCCTAAAACCAGAACTGGTAGGCACTGAAAGATGGTATTAGTGGAGAAATTAAGTTCAAGAGTAATGCTATCAAGATAGATATGCACCAAGTTTTTATTCCATTAATCCATTATACAATCCCAAGCACATACATAGGATGGATTCTGCATCAATATGCCCCCATGGAAGATCAGAGATTTCTTTGAGAGGGGGTTTTACAAGATCTGGATACAGAAACATCGGGAAATATCTTCAATTCTGCAATGCTTCAATAAAGGTTTTGAAATTATTGGCAGAAGATCCACCTTGGCAGACATTTCTTCTAGCCATTTCCTTCAACCTTAGTGCATTTTCTTTTATACCATCATCAGAAAGCAAGTTTTCAATCTTGGTCTTAATCTGGTGTCTTGAAACCAATCCATTTTCGTCTGGATCCAATCCCAAACCAACCTTCCAGATATCGCAAATGAAAAACCTGTTGTCTAATTGATCAACAGTGTGGGGCCAGCATATAAAAGGGACTCCCATGCATAGGCTCTCCATGGTTGAGTTCCATCCACAATGGGAAAAAAAACATGCAACAGAAGGATGAGCTAACACTTTTTCTTGGTCTGCCCATCCAACAATCTTTCCATACTCGGATACTCTCTGTGTGAACTCATCGGGGTATTCAGCAACTGAAGGGACAACCCATAAAAACGGCCGGCCTACAAGTTCAATTCCCAGTGCCAGTTCATTGAATTGTTGCTGCTTGAAGAATGTTGTGCTGCCAAAGGCAACATAAATGACTGATTCTGCAGGTTGTTTATCAAGCCAGCTTATGCAAGTTGGATCATTTGGCCACAAGTTTCCAGCAGAAGAACCAGGACGATTGCTTGCAAGTAAAGGTCCAAGGGTTAATACGTTGGGAATCAAGTCACAAGATGATGAGTCAAGTTCATAGAATGAGTTACAAAGAAGCCAGTTGGAAATTTTAGCAGTTTGGCTGAGCCTGAAAGCATATTCAAATGCAAGTTGCCGAAGTGTCGGATCATCTGCTGAGTTCCATGAAAGATTGGTGCTGCTAAAAGCAGGGATATCCTTCGACAGCTGGATCAACTCAGATCTGATAGGATTTCCTAGACAGTAGTAAATCAATATCAAAACCAAGAAATTTCTGAGCTTTTACCAATGTTTGTATTGATTTTTTGTATGGGCTATCAACTTTAGCATAATTGTTTTTAATTTCTTGATTTAAATAAGTCCTTCACACTGATCATACGGTTTGTCAGTCAGGTATAAACATATTAAACATTGAAAGAGAGAAATGTGATGAAATATTAGTAGTAGACACTCAATGTTCTTACCATAACTGTCTATGATTCCAGCCTCAACAAGCTTTGGAATGTGAAGTCCCATAGCCAGAGTTACTGGTCCAGCAGGCCAAAGTGCAGATCCCTCAATTCCCATCTTCTTAGCAACCTCCAGTGCCCACCCAACTGTTGTATCAGCAACAACATATGTGATCTGCTCATCAACATTTGTCTGGTTAACCTTCTCAATCAAGTCCTTCAAATGGACTGGCATGACTGTTAAAATACTGTTAGTCACATGAACTATATCTTTTTTATTTACCCATGGATCTGGGATTGAGACTAGCTGCATCTGGCTAAGCCCTTCATCCTTGTCTGGCATGGCAGCCATAAGTCTTGCATGTATGGACTCGGGGGTAACGAAAGTGACCTTGATCCCATGATCAGAAATCCGGTGTGCCAACTTCATAAGAGGACTGACATGTCCTTGAGCTGGATATGGTATAACCAACACATGCCCGCCCATGGTAGCTACCACCACCTCCACACTTCTGTTTTCTCTAATCCCAAGCTAAACTTATATCACCGTCCGTTAGCCTGGTAACGCCTGTTAGTGCAGAAAGCTATGTTTTCTGCAGTATAGAAAATAATTTATGCAATCTATCTTAAATTTCCTTCTTGTTATGATTCTAGATTAGGACAGGATTTGGATTCTGAAAGATACATAAAGTTAATTCAAATAGACGAACAGTCCACCAAAGCAAAATTCGCATGGAATTTTTGTTCCTACATGTTTTAAATCTATATTTTAGTTAATAACTTCAGATTTCTGCATTAGCATGCCTACGTAACATAATGTAACAGGTCACATCCATTGATTTTTCTTTAGTTCAATGATTGCTATTTTTCTGTGTCCTGATAGCAATTTTTCTGTTCTTAAATGCTTAGACATAACTCATAATTTCAGCCTTCAGTGCTTTAAATTCACCTCTGCTTTTGCTGTCAAATTCTTTCATATATACAGCTATCCTCTTATCTTCAATAACGTTATTATTTGGCAAATTGAATTGGGTGAAGAAAAGGAACTTTCGGTTTATAAAATGGCACACAAACCTAGCCACACAGTGATGGAAGATGAAGAGATGCCAAGAAGAAGAGGCAACACGAAACAGGATGAGGTGGGGCACTGGTGCTGGCACTGTTCTAGAATGTAAAGATAAGTAGAAGATGATAACTTTTTGAAAAAGGTCTTGAATTTCTTCCATGATGATTCACCTCCAATTACACTCTTTCTAGGAGGAAATCTCTGGTTTACGCTGTCCTTTATTTTGTGTCTTCTGCAGCTGGCCTCTTTTGTTTTTTTTCTCACACCATTTGTAAAAGATTTTGTATTCTTACTGGTCCCATGATGTAGCCAAACAATCATTTTGAATTAAACGCCATACATCCTTACTAAATTTCCTTTTTCTACTGGCATGGTTAGGTGAATGAAGTGA